>NC_052019.1:1867812-1899871 GCF_015832195.1 Motacilla alba alba
GGGGAATAGGATAGGGATAGGGATGGGGATAGGGTTGTAGATAAGGGAATGAGATAGGGATAAGGGAATGGGGTAGGGAAAGGGACAGGGATAAGGGATAGGGATGTAGATAAGGGATAGGGATAAGGGATAGGGATAGGGGATCAGAATAGGGAATGCGATAGGGATAGGGATGTAGATAAGGGATAGGGATCAGGATAGGGATTGGGAATTGTTTTGCCCAGAATGTCCCCAAATCCCCTCCGGCCGCGGAGGTTGAGGGGTCTGGGGGGTCACTTCTCCACCCGATTCCTCCCGGTGAGCCCGGGAATTTTCCGGGTTGGAAAATCCCTAAACCCCCGCTGGAGTGGGGCTGGGAAAAGGGAAAAGCAAAATCCAAGCGAGGCCCGGGTGGGGTTTGGGGACAGAATTCCAGTGGCGGGGACACGGCCACTTCCCTGTCCTGCCTCCACCTGGATCGGGAAGAGGCGGGATCAACAGAAATTAAAGGATTAGGGGATGAGCGGAGGAAAAACCCCAAATATCCTTGGGGCAATTCCAAGGGAATCGTGCCAGAATTGGAGGACGGGGGGACAGGCAAGATTGCCACTTGTCACCTGTCCCTGTCTCAGTTTCCCCACCTGAGCCGTCCCCTTACAACGCTCCAAAGGGAGCGGGGCAATAAATGACAATTAACAATTCCCTAAAAACGAGGAGAAATTAAAAAATGACCCGAAGTTTCTCATAAAATCTTTTATTTTAAATATTTCCCTGCAAAATCCTGGGAATTCGGGGGCCGGGGGGATGTGGCCCCACAGGGAGCGGCAGCCCAGGGTGGGGGATGCTCAGTGTTAATTATCATTAATAATTCATGAATTGATTAATTAATCAACAGCAGCGGGTTTGGGGGTGTGGGGGGAGCCCCCAGCGCAGGGCCTGGGTGTGGGGAGGGGGCTCGGGGTGTCCCCCTGGTCCTGTCACAGCCGTGTCCCTGCGAGGGGGGGGTGGCACCGTGGGGTGGTGACACCGCAGGGTGTCCTGTGGCAAGGTGGTGACACCGCGGGGTACCTGGCGATGTCACCCCAAGGTGTCCTGGCAAGGTGGTGACACCGCAGGACACCTGGACAAGGTGATGTCACCCCAGGGTGTCCTGCCAAGGTGACCCCCCAGCAGCTGCCCCTGTCCCCAAGGGCCACCTCATGCAAAGTCCCCCTGGTCCCCAACCCCACCCTGAGCCCGAGTGGCCCCGCAGGAAGCCACTGTCACCCCCCGGGACCTGGGAAGGGACCTTGGCTGTGACAGGTGACAAGCAGGCTGTGGCGGGTGCCAATGTCAGCGCGGGGTCATTGCAGGTGCCGCTGTCACCGCTGTCCCCAGGTGTCACCCAGCGGGGTGCGGCAGTGACCCACGGCCCCTCGGGGGGATCCCTGTGGGGTCGGCCAGGCTGGGGTGTCCCCAAAAAGGGACAGGGCGATGTTTGGGCTCCGCAGGAGCCTGCGGGTGTCCCAAGGGTGGCGGCAGCCGCTTGTTCCCAGCACGGCGACAACTGGGGACATCACCCAGGCCACCGGAGCCGCCCTCGGAGGACAAAACCCCCCGCGGGAGCAGCACCGGGACCCTGCGGTCACCGCGGGGACCTCAGCCCAACGCAGGCGGGGAAACTGAGGCACGGCGCTTCACCGAGGACACCGCGGGGACAGAGCCCGGTGCCACCTCGCGCTGTCCCTTTTGTCCCCTCAGAAGAGACACCCAGGCCAGCGCCACCCCCCGCTGCTCCTGTCCCCTCCCGCCGATACCCGGAGCGGGGCTTTGGGGACACCTCGGGGTGTCACCAGCTCAACCCTGGTGACATCCGCGCCTCCACCGGCCCGGGGGGAGCTGCCATTCCCGGGGGCGCACATTCCCAGCGGGAATTCCCAGGTGGGGGGGGGGGGGGGGGACACGATCTGGGTTTGGGGTGGCGGGGGGGAGGTGACACTTTTTGACACTGTTTTTTTTGGGTTTTTTTTTTTTTTGGGGGGGGTTGTATTTTTTTTAAGGGCTCGGCTTCTTGCCGGGTATAGAACTGTCCTTCCTCTCCAGCCGCGTGTAAGGCTCGAACGCGGACGCTCCGGGCGGGAAAGAGCCGGGCAGATCGTGCAGGCCGCCCAGCAGCGGCGGCGCCCCGAAACACAGCGGCCTCCCCGGCAGCCGCGGCGACGGCGACGAGGACGAGGAGGACGAGGAGGAGGAGGCGGCGAGAGACGGGACGTGCAGGCCGAAAGGCGGCGGCGGTGCCGGGGGGCTGCTGCCGCCGCCCAGCCCCGGCGACGCGGGGCCCCGCGACAGGCCGGCCGCGGGGCTGGCGACAGGGACGGGGTTGGAAGGGGGGGACAGGAGGCTCGGGGGGGCCGGCACGGACAGGAGGCGGCCTTGCTCCAGCAGCCGCAGGATGTTGCAGGTGGCGAAGGACTCGGAGGTGCCGGAGGAGCGTTTCTCAGAGTCCCTGCTCTGGTCCTTCTTCTGCTTCGTGCGGCGGTTCTGGAACCACACCTTGACCTGGGGAGGGGGGTTTGGGGTGGGCAGGGGGGGACAGGAGGGGGACAGGAGGGCACGGACGGAAAGAGAGCGCGGGGGGGCCGGGGAGAGAGAGGCGAGAGCCGGGAGAGAGCGAGAGATACGAGAGAGAGACGGGTTAGAACCAACGGCCAAGCGAGACCCGCCCGCCCGGGGAAAGGGAGAACTGCCGCGGGGACGGCGGGGACAGGGCCACCACCCTGCGGGGACAGCCCGGGAGGGAGAGCGCCGGGATGGGAATCGGGATTGCACCCCAGGAGTGGCACCCCGGGAGTGGGGTTTGGGATAGGAAGCCAGGAATGGGATCACGGGGGTGGAACCCCAAGGAGGGGACTCCAGGAATGGGATCCCAGAGATGGGATTTGGGACAGGAGCCCAGGGGTGGAACCCCAAGGATGGGACTCCAGGAATTGGATCCCAGGGATGGGACCTCAGGAATGGGACCTCAGGAATGGGATCCCAAGGATGGGTCCCCATGAATGGGACTCCAGGAATGGGACTCGGGACAGGAACCCAGGAATGGGATCACAGGGGTGGAACCCTAAGGATGGGACTCCAGGAATGGGATCCCAGGGATGGGACCTGGGACAGGAGCCCAGGGATGGGACTTGGGACAGGAACCCAGGGATGGAACCCCAAGGAGGGGACTCCAGGAAAGGGATCCCAGGGATGGGATCTCAGGGATGGGATCCCAGGAACGGGATCTCAGGGATGGGTCCCTATGGATGGGACTCCAGGAATGAGATCCCAAAGGATGGGTCCCCATCCATGGGGCCCCAGGGATGGGACTTGGGACAGGAACCCAGGAATAGAAGCCCAGGGATGGGACCCCAAGGATTGGACTCCAGGAATGGGATCCCAGGGATGGGATTTGGGACAGGATCCCAGGGGTGGAACCCCAAGGATGGGACTCCAGGAATTGGATCCCAGGGATGGGATTTGGGACAGGAGCCCAGGGGTGGAACCCCAAGGATGGGACTCCAGGAATTGGATCCCAGGGATGGGACCTCAGGAATGGGACCTCAGGAATGGGATCCCAAGGATGGGTCCCCATGAATGGGACTCCAGGAATGGGACTCGGGACAGGAACCCAGGAATGGGATCACAGGGGTGGAACCCTAAGGATGGGACTCCAGGAATGGGATCCCAGGGATGGGACCTCAGGAATGGGATTGCAGGGATGGGACCTGGGACAGGAGCCCAGGGGTGGAACCCCAAGGATGGGACTCCAGGAATTGGATCCCAGGGATGGGACCTCAGGAATGGGATCTCAGGAATGGGATCCCAGGGATGGGACCTCAGGAATGGGATCCCAAGGATGGGTCCCTATGGATGGGACCTCAGGAATGGGACTCGGGACAGGAACCCAGGAATGGGATCACAGGGGTGGAACCCTAAGGATGGGACTCCAGGAATGGGATCCCAGGGATGGGATCTCAGGGATGGGACACCAGGAATGGGACCTGGGACAGGAGCCCAGGGATGGAACCTCAAGGATGGGACTCCAGGAATGGGATCCCAGGGATGGGACCTCAGGAATGGGATCTCAGGAATGGGACCTTAGGAATGGGATCTCAGGGATGGGTCCCCAGGAATGGGACTCCAGGAATGAGATCCCAAGGATGGGTCCCCATCCATGGGGCCCCAGGGATGGGACTTGGGACAGGAACCCAGGAATGGGAGCCCAGGGATGGGACCCCAAGGATTGGACCCCAGGAATGGGATCCCAGGAATGGGACTTGGGACAGGAGCCCAGGGATGGAACCCCAAGGATGGGATCCCAGGAATGGGATCCGAGGAATGGGACTTGGGTCAGGAACCCAGGGTTGGGATCACAAGGATGGAACCCCCATGGATGGGATCCCAGGAATGGGACTCGGGACAGGAATTTCGGGTTGGGATCCCAGGGACGGAAGCCCAAGGAGGGGACTCCAGGAAAGGGATCCCAGGTTTGGGATCCTGGGGATGGGTCCCCATGGATGGGATTCCAGGAATGGGACTTGGGAAGGAACCCAGGAATGGGATCCCAAGGATGGGTCCCCAGGAATGGGATCCCAGGAATGGGACTCAGGACAGGAGCCCAGGGATGTAACCCCAAGGATGGGATCCCAGGAATGTCACCCCAGGAATGGGATCCCAGGTTTGGGAGCCTGGGGATGGGTCCCCATGGATGTGACATCTGGAACGGGACCCCCGGAATGAGACCCTAGAAATGGGATCCCGGGAATGGAATCCCAAGAATGGGATGCCAGGAATGGAATCTCAGGAATGGGATCTCGGGGTTGGGAGTGTGGGGATGGGTCTCCATGGATGGGATCCCAGGGATGGGACCTCAGGAATGGGAGTGCAGGGATGGGACTTGGGACAGGAGCCCAGGGTTGGGATTCCGGGGACAGGACCCCAGGAATGGGATCCCAGGCTCCTGTCCCTGGAATGGGACCCCAGGAATGGGATCCCAGGGATGGGACTCGGAACAGGAGCCCAGGATTGGGAGCCCTGGGGATGGGATGACATCCCAGGAATAGGACCCCAGGAATGGGACCCCAGGGATGGAACTTGGGACAGGAGTCCAGGGATGGGACCTCAGGAATGGGATCGCAGGGATGGGACTCGGGACAGGAGCCCAGGAATAGGATTCCAGGGATGGGAGCCCGGGGAGGTGTCCCCAGGGATGGGACCCCAGGAATGGGACTTGGGACAGCATCCCAAGGATGGGATTTCAGGCATGGAACCCCAGGGATGGGATCCCAGGAGTGGGACCCCAAGGACCCCAGGGTCCTGTCCTTGGAATGGGACTCCAGGAATGGAGCTGGGGACAGGAACCCGGAGATGGGACCTCAGCTATGGGACTCCAGGGATGGGACTTGGGACAGGAGCCCAGGGATGGGATCTCAGGGATGGGATTCCAGGGATGGGACCCCAAGGACCCCAGGCTTCTGTCCCTGGAATGGGACTCCAGGAACGGGACCCCGGGGATGGGACTCGGGACAGGAGCCCAGGGATGGGCCTGCAGGAATGGGACCGCAGGGACCCCAGGGATGGGAGCCCAGGGAGGGGACCCTGGGGACGGGAACCTGGGGAAGGAGCCCAGAGCTCGGGGCTGACCCTCCCCGGGCCGTGCTCGGCTCTCCCTGCGCTGCTTTTCCCGGGAATGCTGAGCTACGGGGCAGGCTGGATTCCCCTCAAGCCCAAATTCCCGTCCCCGGCTGCAAACCCTTCCCTGGCCGGGGCGCAGGGTGACCCGGGAGGGGACGGGGTGGCTTCTGGTGGCCTTGCATTGCTGGGTGCAGACCCGGCTGGGGACACCCGCCGAGGTCAGCGGGGAATCCAGGCTGGGCCCCGCGGGATCCCCGCGCCCCAAAACCGCCCCTGCCCACCGCGGACCCCCCTAAAACTCCCCCTCGGGAGCTCCCCGCTCCTTCCCTCCCTCCCTGGCAGAGCAGAGGGGCAGGAGAGGCAGAGAGAGAGACAGAGAGAGGCGGAGGGACGGACAGACGGACACGGGGGTGAGGGAAGGACACGGGTGGGGAGACACTCGGGTTAGAGCGCGGCGGGGACGAGCGGGAGGGACCCCGAGCCGCGGGGCCAGCGGTGCCGGGCTCGTCCCGGTGTCGCCGGCGGCTCGCTGGGGACACGCCGGGCCCGCGGTGACGCGGCACAAAGGAGCCCCAGCGCGGGGCCGCGGGGGAGCTGCGGGAACCGGGGGACACCGGGGACACCGGGGACACCCACACCGCGGGGACATCGCCCCCCGCCACCGCCGGGCACTGCCGGCCCGCGCCTCCCCTCGGGGACAGCCGCGACACCCGCACGGGGACATCGAGGCACTCGCTGCCACCGGGCACAGCCGGGTCCCCAGGGCTGTGCCACCGTGCCACTGAGCCCAGGGCTGTGTCACTGAGCCCAGGGCTGTGTCACCGTGCCACCGACCCCAGGGCTGTGTCACTGTGCGGGTGTCACCGACCCCAGGGCTGTGTCACCGTGTCACTGACCCCAGGGCTGTGTCCCCATGTCACCGACCCCAGGGCTGTGTCCCCATGTCACTGAGCCCAGGGCTGTGTCACTGTGCCATTGAGCCCAGGGCTGTGTCCCATGTCACCGACCCCAGGGCTGTGCCACCGTGCCACTGAGCCCAGGGCTGTGTCACTGTGCCACCGACCCCAGGGCTGTGTCCCATGTCACTGACCCCAGAGGTGTGTCCCCATGTCACTGAGCCCAGGGCTGTGTCACTGTGCCATTGAGCCCAGGGCTGTGTCCCAATGCCACCGACCTCCGGGCTGTGTCACCACACCATTGAGCCCAGGGCTGTGTCCCCATCCCAGTGACCCCACTGGTCACTCCCCGCTGACCCCTGGGACGGTTTTGGGCACAGTCCCACGTCCCCAGACACGGTGACCTGACACAGAATTGTCCCATCCCCTGGAGCAGCCGAACCCTGGGAACTGAGATCCCAAACCCGCAGTGGTGGGGCCAAAGAGGACCCAGGCAGCCCCAAACCCATCTCATTAATTAGCGCCACTTTAACGAAGATCCGGATTGAGTCTGTACAGGATGGACATTCCCAGAACTCTCCAAATATTCCCCATCCAGCAATTCAGGAGGAGCAGGAACTCAGGGAAATCCCTCGGCGGGATTCAATCCTTGAGGATGGGCACCATGAGCCCATGGATCAGGTCTGGCACCTCCAACCCCATCCTCGAACCCCAAACCAGGGGCGGCCCCAAAATCCCACTGTCCCAGGGGATGCAGCCTGGCCTTGGGCACTGCCAGGGATCCAGGGGCAGCCCCAGGAAATCTGGGAATTCCAGCCCAGCCCCTGCCCACCCTCCCAGCCAGCAATTCCTTGCCAAGATCCCAGCCCAATCTCCCCTTTCCCAGTGGCAGCCATTCCCTGGCTCCTGTCCCTCTGTCCCTTGTCCCCAGTCCCTCTGCAGCTCTCCTGGAGCCCCCGCAGGGACTCTGAGGATTCCCCGGAATTTTCCCTTCTCCAGGGGAACACTCCCAGCTCTCCCAACCCACCAAGGAAACAGGACTATGGGAAAAAAGGAATGGCGGCACAGGGACCCCAAAAGGCTGGGAAAGGGGAGCCATGAAACAGTGTAAAATAATAAATATTAACATTTATATAATTACAAATTTATTATTACATATGATAATATAACTGATAATATATATTTAATATATATTATAATTATATTTATATTTATAATTTATAAATATATTTGAGAAACATCACAATAATGGGAAATTAAATTATATATAAATTATACATATTCCCACTGTTTTGTCATGTATAAATAGAGAATTATTGTTTTCTATTTTTTAAATTACATCTTCATGTTTTCTATTTTATAGTGAATTGCATCTTTATTTTTTATTGTTTTTATTTTCTGTTAGATAATAAATATTCTATCGTTGAGATACTTTAAATAAATTTATAACTGTAGTAATAGCTGTTATTAATATGCAACTATAAAATCTAACTTATACATACTACATAATGTACATAAATGTATTAAATGTAATTTTAATGGATTATGTATTTTATATCTTAAACTACATTTTATTGTAGATTATATATTTATATGTTGTGATATTGATGTTTTTCCTTCTTTATTTTATTATTTTATTATTCTATTGTTTTATTATTTTGTTATATATAATTTTTATTTTATTTATTTATTTATATTTTATTTTAATTTTAAAATTGAATTAAAAATAAATTGAATTAAAAATATAATTTTACTTAATTTAATATTTTAATTTTCTTGTCTTCTATAAAATTTTTAGAATTCTCTTCTTCTTAATTTTTTCTTTTGTTTTCTCCCCCTGTATTTTATTTTGCTTTATTCTATTCCATTTCATTTTCCCATCTTTTGTTCCATTCTATTCCTTCTCTCTGAGCCAATTTGCTTTCATAACATTTAATATTTTATATTTCAATTTTATATTTTATATTTTATATTTTATATTTATATTTTATATTTTATATTTTATATTTTATATTCTATATTCTATATTCAATATTTCATATTTAATATATTTAGATTTTATATTTTATATTTCATATATTTTATATTTATATTTTATATTTTATATTTTATATTTTATATTTTGTATATTATATTTCAATTTCATATTTTATATTTTATATTATATATTTCATATTTCATATGTTTAGATTTTATAATTTATATTCCATATATTATATATTTATATTTTTATATTTTATATTTTATATTTTATATTTTATATTTTATATTTTATATTTTATATTTTATATTTTATATTTTAGTTTACATTTTATTTTATTATATTTTATTTATTTTAAATTTTATAATGTCATATTCTAATTTTATTTTATTTTTTATTTCATAAAATTTAATATTTTTATTTTGTTTCCTATTTTATTTTGTAATACTTTATATTTTATTTTATTTTATTTTATTTTATTTTATTTTATTTTATTTTATTTTATTATTTCCCACTCTCTATCCCACAACCGAATGAGTCCCTGCGATCCCCCTGGATTTCTCCTCCTCCCGCGGATCTGTTCCCTAAGGATTCATCTCTCTGACTCCAGGAAGGCAGGGCGGCGTCCCCTCCCCTGCTCTGGCACCTGGAATGTCATCCCAAATGTCACCGCGCTCGGCATGCCGCAGCCTGGCGCTCCGGGGAGTTCCGATCCCGGAATCCCGCTTCCCGGATCGCCGGCATGGTGCAGGGAGCGGCGCGTGAAGACGGGAAGAAAAACGGGAACACGGCGTTATCCGGAGCCTATGGAATCATCCAGAACCCGCAACGTCGGCTCCATCCCAGTTTTCCACATCGGCACTGGGATGGAGCCCACAGGGGTTGGATCCCTGGAATCCTTGGGACAGAGCCCACAAGGGGTTGGACACCTGGAATCCCCAGGATGGAGCCCACAAGGGGTTGGATACCTGGAATCCTTGGGATGGAGCCCACAAGGGTTGGATCCCTGGAATCCTTGGGATAGAGCCCACGAGGGGTTGGATCCCTGGAATCCCCGGGATGGAGCCCATGAGGGGTTGGATCCCTGGAATCCCTGGGATGGAGCCCATGAGGGGTTGGATCCCTGGAATCCCTGGGATGGAGCCCATGAGGGGTTGGATCCCTGGAATCCCTGGGATGGAGCCCACGAGGGGTTGGATCCCTGGAATCCCTGGGATGGAGCCCACGAGGGGTTGGATCCCTGGAATCCCTGGGATGGAGCCCATGCGGGGTTGGACACCTGGAATCCCGTGCTGTGATGTCAGAGAGCGCCGTATCCTGGGATTCCTTCTTTGGAGACGCGGGTCTGCTGTTCCCATCCCTGCCCTTCCCCCAACGCCTCCGAGCCACAAAAGGAATTATTCCCAAGAAGGGAATTCCGATGGAAACCCCTTATAGGGAAGGCAAAGGGTGGGGGCTCGTCATTCCACGGATCTCAGCGATCCGGGGATTTGTGCGTGTTTTCAGCCTAGTAACTGCCCATCCATCCATCCATCCATCCATCCATCTGTCCATCCATCCATCCGTCCATCCGTCCGTCCATCCGTCCATCCATCCATCCATCCCAGCATCCCAAAGCTCCGCATGGATGGAACTGGAATTTCCCTCCTCTCATTACAGCTCCCGTTTTCCATCCTCATCCGCTGAGCCATGGCGGGAATCGCTCCTGACTGGGATCCCAAACCCCCAACCCAGCCCAGGCAGATCCCAGGAATACCAACACCGCACACTCCGGCACTCCCACATTCCCAAAAAACACCGGAGCGCGTTCTCCCAGCGTTTATCCGCCAAGCAGGACAATCCCGACCCCGCTGCGCGGCTCCGGGGCCGGGGCCGTGTTTGGGGTTTTTAGCGGTGTTTGTTTTGGGTGGCCCTGCCCCGGTGATGACCCCATCCATTGTCCATCTGTCCATCCATCCATCCGTCCATCCATCCATCCATCCGTCCATCCATCCATCCCAGCATCCCAAAGCGCCGCACGGATGGAACCGGAATTTCCCTCCTCTCATTACAGCTCCCGTTTTCCATCCTCATCCGCTGAGCCATGGTGGGAATCGCTCCTGACTGGGATCCCAAACCCCCAACCCAGCCCAGGCAGATCCCAGGAATACCAACACCGCACACTCCGGCACTCCCACATTCCCAAAAAACACCGGAGCACGTTCTCCCAGCGTTTATCCGCCAAGCAGGACAATCCCGACCCCGCTGCGCGGCTCCGGGGCCGGGGCCGTGTTTGGGGTTTTTAGCGGTGTTTGTTTTGGGCGGCCCTGCCCCGGCGCTGACCCCGGCTCCGTCACGCGCTCCTGGCACACGTGTGGCCCCCGGCTCCTCCATCCCGCGCTATTCCTGGCTGCCGAGTGGGAATTGGCCGGGATTAGTTCCCGACCGCCGGCAGCTGACGCTCGCTCGTTGGGAGCCTGCGCTCCGCCATGATCCTGCGCCACCTTCCTCCTCCTCCTCCTCCTCCTTTTCCTCCTTTTCCCTCCTCATCCTCCTCTCTCCAGCCCCTCTGGAGCTCGGATCCCGGATCCCCGCGTTGTGTAACGCGCAGGTTTCGTAACGGCGGCTCCGTGACCCTCCCGCCTCTCCCTGTTCCGACTGGATGGATTCATCCCTCGGCTGCCATTCCAGCTCATCCCGCTGCGCCAACCATTCCGCACCCTCCGCCACGGCCTTTGGGAATGCCACCAGCCACCAGCGCGGTGGGAATTGTCCCTGACCCTCATCTGGGAGCCCATTCCCAGCACAGCCCCTCTCCCACCCCATCCAAAATTCCAGCCATTAACCAGGCCCGTGTCCGGCTCCTGCTCCAAAATTCTGGATCTTCCCGGCTTGGGAATATTTGGATGTTGGGAATTCTGGATATTGCAGCCAGGGAACCTCGTGGGTGCTCTGGTGCCCTTTGGAAATGGAAAATTTGGAGGCGCTGGCCAAGCTGGAGGGGAATTCCCCGATTTTTGGGGTTTTGGGAAGTGCTGGGATGGGTGGGGACACCCTCCATGAAATCCCGAGGGTCTGGATGGGACCCATGGGTGGGAATTCCAGCCCCAAAACTCAGGAAAACCACCACCAAACCCAAATCCCACAATTTTTTTCAGGAAAACATTTCAATTACATCCACTTGGAGGATGCTGGGATTGCTCTGGGAACACCCAGGCCAGCTTCACCGGGAATCAAAGCTTTCCACCAGAAATCCTGAAATCCCAGGAATTTATTTTTTTTTGCGGGGAGGGGATTGTAAATCCTTAATGATACAAATCTCGGTGAATTAATCCCAATTTTTTTTTCCCCATCAGCCATTTCACTCTGTGCTTGGAGAATCCTGGAAGCACCTGGATATTCTGGGATCCCAAACATCCAACTCCTCTATCCCACATCACACCCCGATTTCCCACTCCCCTTTTTAGTAACGCTCCCCAAAAATCCAGAATTTATCCCCTCAGCCAGGTTTTTTTGGGATCCCGGTGCCGGAATTCGGGATTCTCCGGGGGCTGTGCCAGCCTGGCCCTGCCACCGCGGTGTCCCCGCTTAGGCTCGGCTTTATTGTCCCCCCCACGCCCCCGCTGCCAGGAGGGGCCGGGATTAGCGGGGCCACGTGAGCTGGGTCTGCTCCAGGAACGTGCTCTGACGCAGGCTGCGACGTGGGAATGGGATCCAGCACCTGCTGGAGGTGCCCAGATCCCGGGAATCTCCAGTGGGTACCCGGATTTGGGGATCTCCCTCCTTTCCGGGTGCTTTCGGCATCCCGGTGTGACCCGATCCCGTTAAATGTGGGATCGTTCAGGCTGATTGGCACCTATTCCCAAGGATTTGGCAGCTGCAGGATGCTGTTCCCAGATCCTCTGGAATAGCCCAGATCCCTCCTGGAAGCGAGTCAGGGAAGTGCTCCAGGAAAACAGGGTGGGAGGGTCCATCCCATCCCGAAAAAGCTCCGGCAGAAGGGACGGAGGGAGGGATGGAAGGACAGAACCACTGAATCCCAGAATTCCCAACTGGTTTGGGTTGGGAAGGACCTTAAAGCTTTTCTTCCAAGGGCAGGGACACCCCCCACTATCCCAGGTGGATCCAGCCTGGCCTTGGGCACTGCCAGGGATCCAGGGGCAGCCCCAGCTGCTCTGGGAATTCCAGCCCAGCCCCTGCCCACCCTCCCAGCCAGCAATTCCTTGCCAAGATCCCAACCCCGCCTTTTGGACGTTCCAAAATCACCTGGCGTGGATCCCGTCACTTCCAAGGTGTCCCAGTCCAGAGGGAAACGGGGTTTTGGGGCTCCCAGCTCTTCCCAACCTCATCTTTCCTGCTTTTTGTTTTCTTCCCAGGAGAGGAAAACCTGCGGCAGCCCCAGCCCCTGTCCCCTCGTTCTGTCCCTGCGGGGACCGGGAGCTGTTAACGAGCCGAGGTGATTAATTTTTAACGGCCTCCTCTTAATTGCCGGGCTATAAATAGACCTTCCCGGCCTTCCTCGGCCTTTCCCAGATGTTTTGCTCCATGCTGGGAATCCCGGGATGCTCCAGGGGGTGCGGGGCCATGGGTAGTTATGGAGTTGTAGGGTGGCCCAGGAATTGTCCCCAAGAAGGCCTGGATGGAGCCCATGGGGACACTCGGAGAATCCCATGGATTTGCCAGCAGCCAGGCAGGCAGAAATCATGGAATTATGGGATCTTTTAGGCTGGAAAAACCCTTGGAGACTCCTGCATCCAGCCACTCCTCCCAGCACTGCCAAGGCCACCACCACGTCCCCAGGTGCCACACCCACAGGGCTGGTAAATCCCGCCAGGAATGGGGATCCACCCCTGCCCAGCTGGAAAACCCTTTCCATGTAGGAAATTTCCCAAAAATCCAACCTAAACATTCCCTGGCACAATTTGGGACTGTCCCTCATCCCGAGTGTCACCTCCCTGTCCTGGCCCTAAGAAGGGCTGGAAAACACCGGGGTCACTTCAACCTGACCCCGAGAGCAAATCCCATCCCATCCCATCCCATCCCATCCCATCCCATCCCATCCCATCCCATCCCATCCCATCCCAAATCATTCCATCCCAATGTGTTTCCTTCCCATCTCATTTTATCCCATCCCATTTTATCCCAATTCCATCTCATCCCAAATCATCCCAATTCCTTCCCATCCCAATTCTGTTCCATCTATCCATCATAACCTATCCCATCCCATCCCATCCCATTGCATTTCCTCCCCATCTCATTTTATCCCACCCCATTTCATCCCAATTCCATCTCATCCCAAATCATCCCAATTCTGTTCCATCCCAACTCTGTTCCATCCATCCATCCATCCATCCATCCATCCATCCATCCATCCATCATCCATCCATCCATCCATCCATCCATCCATCATCCATCCATCCATCCATCCATCCATCCATCCATCCATCATCCATCATCCATCCATCCATCCATCCATCCATCCATCCATCCATCCATCATCCATCCATCCATCCATCCATCCATCCATCCATCCATCCATCATCCATCATCCATCCATCCATCCATCCATCCATCCATCCATCCATCCATCCATCCATTATCCTATCCCATCCCAAACCATCCCAATTCCTTCCCATCCCAATCCTGTTCCATCCATCCCATCCCATCCCGATTCCACCCCATCCCATCCCACGAGGGATTCATGGGAATTCCACCCCCTCCGCTGTCCTCTTTTTGCCTCCTCCACCTGGGATTTTCCATCCCATAATGACACTGAGAAGGGGCACTCTTCCCTTCAAGATTCCAGTGGGTTTTCCCAGGAAAAGCCAGATCCATGGATATGAGCTGCCCTGGGGATTTGGGATGGGTTTGGGATGCTCCCGCCCCTTCCCAGCTCATCCCAAGGACCTCAGAGCTCGCCTCGGCATCTCCAGGGAAACCTTCTCCAGTGGCAACATTCCCAGGTTCATTAAACTCGTGGAACATTAACCATGTCCGTGGGTTAATTAGGAAAAGCGCTGGGAGGCGGAGCAGGGACGTGGATCCTGGGAGGGAAGAGGAATTCCCTGGAGGGGTGGAAGCAACTTTGGCCCCCAAATCCCCTCCTGCTCTCCTGGCTGATCCTTCCTCTCTCCTGGATGATCCCATCCTCACTTCCAGGTGATTCCCATAATATCTGGGTGATTCCCACCATTCCTGGGTGATCCCCACAATTTCTGGGTGATTCCCACCATTCCTGGGTGATTCCCATAATTTCTGTGTGATCCCTCTTCCCTGGCTGATCCTTCCTGTCCCGTGGGTGATTCCCATCTTCCCCGGGTGATCCCTGCTCTCCCTGGGTGATCCCATCCTCCCTTCCAGGTGATCCCCACAATTTCTGGGTGATTCCCATCATTCCTGGGTGATCCCCATAATTTCTGGGTGATCCCATCCTCACTTCCAGGTGATCCCCACAATTTCTGGGTGATCCCATCCTAACTCCTGGGTGATTCCCATAATTTCTGGGTGATCCCACCCTCACATCCAGGTGGTTCCCATAATTTCTGGGTGATTCCCATCTTTTCTGGATGTTCCCATCCTCACTTCCGGGTGATTCCCATAATTTCTGGGTGATCCCATCCTCACTTCCGGGTGATTCCCCTCATTCCTGGGTGATTCCCATAATTTCTGTGTGATCCCCATAATTTCTGGGTGATCCCACCCTCACATCCAGGTGATCCCCACAATTTCTGGGTGTTTCCCATCTTTTCTGGGTGATCCCATCCTCACTTCCGGGTGATTCCCACCATTCCTGGGTGATTCCCATAATTTCTGTGTGATCCCTCTTCCCTGGCTGATCCTTCCTGTCCCGTGGGTGATTCCCATCTTCCCCGGGTGATCCCTGCTCTCCCTGGGTGATCCCATCCTCCCTTCCAGGTGATCCCCACAATTTCTGGGTGATTCCCATCATTCCTGGGTGATCCCCATAATTTCTGGGTGATCCCATCCTCACTTCCAGGTGATTCCCATAATTTCTGGGTGATCCCACCCTCACATCCAGGTGGTTCCCATAATTTCTGGGTGATTCCCATCTTTTCTGGGTGATCCCATCCTCACTTCTGGGTGATTCCCATCATTCCCAGGTGATCCCCACAATTTCTGGGTGATCCCATCCTCACTTCCAGGTGATCCTCACAATTTCTGGGTGATTCCCATAATTTCTGGATGGTCCCATCCTCACTTCCAGATGGTTCCCATAATTTCTGGGTGATTCCCATCATTCCTGGGTGATCCCATCCTCACTCCTGGGTGATTCCCATCTTTTCTGGGTGATCCCATCCTAACTCCTTGATGATTCCCACAATTTCTGGGTGATCCCATCCTCACTCCTGGGTGATTCCCATCTTTTCTGAGTGATCCCCCTTTTCCCTGAGTGCTTTTTCCTCTCCCCTGAGCAATCCCATCTCTCTCCGGATGATCCCACCCTCACTTCCAGGAAATCCCCATTTCTCCTGGCTGATCCCTGCTCTCCCTGGATGATCCCACCCTCCCTCCTGGCTGATTCCCATCTTTTTTTTGGGGTGATCCCCCTCTCCCTGCCTGATCCCTCCTCTCCTCCCTGCGATTCCCTCTCTCCCAGCCCAATCCCCCTTTCCTGGAGCACGACTCGGAGCCAAAAAAATCCCAAATCCCGCTCTCCCCAACCCATCCAGCCTCCAACTCTCCCAAACAGCTCCCAGGAAGATAAAACCAGACCCTAAATCCCCCTTTTTTTTTTTCCTATTTTCAGCAGGATTTCTGCAAGATCCCAGCCGCGCTCCCGGGAATGCTGCAGCATTCCAGCTGCGATCACACCGCGTCTCTTCCCATCTCGTCACATCCCCTCCTCGCCGGGATGAATCATCCTTCCCCCTCCCTTCCCAAACATCCACAGGCACAAAAAAAAAAAAAAAAAATCCCAACCCTGGTGGCCCCTTTCCTTCAGGGTTCCCGTCACATCCACAGGGAAAAGTCAGGAGCGGCTTCCTCGGAATTAAAGATTTAATTCCAAGAATTCGTCTTGGAATTTAAATCCAGCCCGAGGAGGGGCTGGAAAAGATCTGTTCCCCCCAAAAAATTAAAGAGCCAGGAGATGATTTGGATTCACCACGAAAATTCCCTAAATTCTGGGAGAACAAATCACTGGAAGCAGCCAAAATCCCGGGATTGATGCAAAAGTCGGATTTATCCCTGTTTGGAGGAGCTGGGTGGGGACAGGAGGGGCTGGCGGTGACTTTTCCCTCTCCAGGTGACATCCAGGTGGGATCAGCACCTTCCAGACCCGAAGGGGACTCGGAAAAGTCGGTTTAAAGCTCTTGGAATTCCTGAGGAAACATCCCGGCCGTGAAAAAACGGGAATGAGGAAAAGGGCTTTGGAAAACCATGGCTGGAGAGAGGAAGAGGAGGAATTTGGGAATTCTGGGTGGCTGGGAAAAACCGGGGAGCAAAGGAAGGTTCTGGAAACTGGGAACTGGCTGCGGGGAAGGAAAAAGGGTGTGAAAAGCAGGGAAGGGAATTTAAGGAGACAGGGATGAAGGCGGGAAGGGGGAGAGCGGAGGAGAAGCGACAGCGCCCGGCCCACGGGGCGGGAATTTTCTCACCCAGGGATGGAGGCAGCGGCCAGGCTCCCGAGAAAAGATGGGAATGTCATCCCTAGGGAAAGGCCGCGACCTGCCAGGCCTGGCACCCGGCTGGGGACATCCGCCGGGCCCAGGGGACAAACGCTGGCCCTGGGTGGCACCGCCGAGACCACGGAGAGAGCCCGGGAAAGGGGATTTGGGAAGGGGATTTGGGATGGGGGATTTGGGAAGGGGGATTTGGGAAGTGGGATTTGGGAAGGGGGATTTGGGATGGGGGATGTGGGAAGGGGGATGTGGGAAAGGGGGATGTGGGAAGGGGGATCCTGGGAAGGGGGATTTGAGAAAGGGGATGTGGGAAGGGGGATTTGGGAAAGGGGATTTGGGAAGGAGATTTGGGAAGGAGGATATGGGAAGGGGGATTTGGGAAGGGGGATCCTGGGAAGGGGGATTTGGGAAGTGGGATTTGGGAAGGGGGATATGGGAAGGGGGATCCGGGGAAGGGGGATGTGGGAAAGGGGGATGTGGGAAGGGGATGTGGGAAGGGGGATTTGGGAAAGGGGATCCTGGGAAGGGGGATGTGGGAAAGGGAGATGTGGGAAGGGGGATCCTGGGAAGGGGGATTTGAGAAAGGGGATTTGGGAAGGGGATGTGGGAAGGGGGATTTGGGAAAGGGGATTTGGGAAGTGGATTTGGGAAGGAGGATATGGGAAGGGGGATTTGGGAAGGAGGATCCTGGGAAGGGGGATTTGGGAAGTGGGATTTGGGAAAGGGGATGTGGGAAGGGGGATGTGGGATGGAGGATGTGGGAAAGGGGGATGTGGGATGGGGGATATGGGAAAGGGGGATTTGGGATGGGGGATGTGGGAAGGGGGATTTGGGAAAGGGGATGAAGGAAGGGGGATGTGGGAAGGGGATTTGGGAAGGGGATATGGGAAGGGGGATGCAGGAAGGGGGATATGCGAAGGGGGATGTGGGAAGGGGGATTTGGGAAGGGGATTTGGGAAGGGAGGTGTAGGAAGACGGATTTGGGAAGAAGGATCCTGGGAAGTGGGATTTGGGAAGAGGGATTTGGGAAGGGAGATCTGGGATGTGGGATCCTGGGAAGAGGGATCCTATGCCAGGGACACACAGCTTGTCCCTTGTCACCTGTCACTCCCGGCTCTGGGGAGGTGACACCGGGACCCCAGGAAGAGGAATCCTGGGAAAAGGGAATTGCTGCGCAGCTCCAGCCCCCTGGAATCCTCTGCTCCCTCTTTGCACAGTTCCCCGTGGATCTGAGCAGGGGACACTGGGACGGTGGCAAGAGGGACCTCAAGGAAGGGACCCTGCCAGGGGACAGAGCTGTCCCTGCAGTGTGACACGGCCAAGGCCACCTGTGACAGTGCCAGCTCCACGGGGACCTCGGGAAGAGAAATCCCGGGAAGATGAACCCTGGGAAGAGGGACCCCAAGAAGAGGGACCCATCAGGGGCTGCCTGTGTTGGGGACAAAGCTGTTCCCACATGGTGACACGGCCAAGGCCACCCGTGACCCTCCTGGCTCTGTGGAGGTGACACCGGGACCTCGGGAAGAGAAATCCCAGGAAGAGGCACCCCGAAAAGAGGGATCCAGGAAAAGGGAGCCCCTCACCAGGGGGGACAAAGCTGTGACAGTGCCAAGCCTACCCATGTCACTCCCAGCTCTGCGGAGGTGACACCGGGACCTTGGGAAGAGAATTCCTGGGAAGAGGAACCCCAAGAAAAGGGATCCCAGGAAAAGGGACCTCAGGAAGAAGGACACTGGGAAGAGGGACCCCTCACCATGGGGATAAAGCTGTTCCCGCAGTGTGACACAGCCAAGCCCATCCGTGACCCTCCTGGCACCATGGAGGTGACACCGGGACCTTGGGAAGAGAAATCCCTGGAAGAGGAACCTCAGGAAGAGAGTTCCCAGGAAGAGGGACACCAGGAAGAAGGACATTGGGAAGAGGGACCCCTCACCAGGGGGACAAAGCTGCTCCTGCAGAGTGACACGGTCACCTGTGACCCTCCCGGTGCCATGGAGGTGACACTGGGCACGGGAAGAGAATTCCTGGGAAGAGGAACCCCAAGAAGAGGGATCCCTGGAAGAGGGAACCCCTCACCATGGGGATAAAGCTGTTCCCGCAGTGTGACACAGCCAAGCCCATCCGTGACCCTCCTAGCACCCTGGAGGTGACACCGGGACCTTGGGAAGAGAATTCTGGGAAGAGGAACTCCAAGAAGAGGGATTCCAGGAAGAGGGACACCAGGAAGAAGGACACTGGGGAAAGAGACACCTCGGGGGACAAAGCTGCTCCTGCAGAGTGACACGGTCACCTGTGACCCTCCTGGCACCGTGGAGGTGACACTGGGACCTCGGAACAGGGAACACCAGGCCGCTTTTGTCCCGACCACAGCACAGTTGAATCCCACCCCAAATCCTCCTCCCCACCAAAATCCCCCCATTCCACCACCAAAAAAATCCCGGAATGCCGATTTCCCCCTCACCCAGCAGCAGGACCCCCCCAAACGCCACCCCTCGGATCCAGGGCCTGGCTGCCCACGGCCGGGGTGGGTTTGTTCCATAAAAAGGGTCGGGAAAATTGGAATTATTTCCTGTACAAATTCCACTGCCAGACCCGGCAGGGAAGGGCTTGACGAGGCAGAATATTCATAATTATTCTATCATCATTAAATATTATTAGGTAAATATAATCATTAATATTATTTAATTAATTACGATTGGTATTTAATAATAAATATCTAAGCCAAAACCATCACGACCCCATCAGAGGCACCAACCTCAGGTCTCACCCCATCCATTGTCCTGCCTCTCCCCAGCCCAGGAAAACCAGGAAAATCCCTTCCCATCCCCCAAGGAAGGTGATGGAGAAGAGATCCAGGGCTAATTCCTGGATTGCTGGATTTGGGGGGTGCAGGAAAAGCAGGAGCAGCCCCCACAGACCCCGATCCCCACCATCTCCCACCTCGGGTCACCGCTGTCACCCCCTGCTCCTTTCTCTTCCCACTTTTCCCAGGATCATGGAACGGGTTGGGTTGGAAACAACCTCAAAGCTCATCCAGGGCCACCTTCTCTTCTCCAGGTGGCTCCAATCCCTGTCCAACCTCTCCTGGACCCTTTGCCGGACACTTGAGGCGACACCACAGGCTGGGGGGGGGTCCCCACAGACCCCTCAGGGTTGTCCCCAACCGTATCCCAACCATTCCAAGGACGCAACGGAGGAAAACCATCGCCGGGAACGCCGCGCGCATCCCGTCGCCGCCTCGCTCCGCGCATCCGACGGCGCGGGGACGCTGCCACCGCGACGTCCCCAACCCTGAGGAGCCCCCGCGGGTCTCACCTGCGTCTCGGAGAGGTTGAGCTGCCGCGCTAGCTCCGTCCTCTCCCGGCCCACCACGTACTGGCAGCGCTGGAATTCCAGCTCCAGGCGGTAGAGCTGCTCCGCCGTGAAGGACGTCCGCGTCCGCTTGGGCCGGTCCAGGTCCAGCCCCTTGGGCAGCACGATCTCCCGGATCGTCCCTTTGGCATCTGGGCGGAAAACAGGGAAAACCATCAGGGAAAAAAACCCAGAAAAAAAGTGAAGGAATCGGTCCAAAAATTAAAAAATGCGGTTAATGAGTTTTGGGAAAATGGAGTGTTTAGTTCCAGGAATAATATTTGGAAAGAGTGGAGCAAGCAGGAGATTTATGCCAAGGAAGAATTCAAATTAAAGATGTTTTTTCTGTAATTTTTATATAATTTTTGATGGGGAGAACCGTCAGGGAAAAAAGAAAAAGTGAAAGAATTTGTCCAAAAATCCAAAAATGCAATTAATGAGCGTTGGGAAAATGGAGTATTTCATTCTGGGAATAAAAGTTTGGAAAGAGTGGAGCAAGCAGGAGATTTATGTCAAGGAAGAATTCGAATTAAAGATTTTTTTTTCTGTAATTTGAATATAATTTTTTGATGGGGAGATCCATCAGGGACAAAAAAGTGAAGGAATCAGCCCAAAAAATCCAAAAATGCGGTTAACGAGTTTTAGGAAAATGGAGCGTTTCATCCTGGGAATAATAGTTTGGAAAGCCTGGGGCAAACAGGAGATTTATGCCAAGGAAGAATTCAAATTAAAGATTTTTTTTCTGTAATTTTTATATAATTTTTGATGGGGAGAACCATCAGGGAAAGAATTTGTCCAAAATCCAAAAATGCGGTTAACGAGCGTTGGGAAAACGGAGCGTTTCATTCTGGGAATAATAATTTGGAAAGAGTGGAGCAAGCAGGAGATTTATGCCAAGGAAGAATTCGAATTAAAGATTTTTTAATGTAATTTTAATATAATTTTTGATAGAGAGATCTGTCAAGGGGAAAAAAATAGAAGTAAAGGAATCAGCCCAAAAATCCAAAAATGCGATTAATGAGCATTAGAATAAAGGAGAGTTTCATCCTAGGAATAATAGTTTGGAAAGCCAGGAGCAAACAGGAGACTTAATTCAAGGAAGAATTTGAATTAAAGATTTTTTAATGTAATTTGAATATAATTTTTGATGGGGAGAACCGTCAGGGAAAAAAACAAAATGGAAGGAATCGGTCCAGGGAAAAAAATAAACAAAACTGAAAGAATCGGTCCAAAATCCAAAAACTGGGGGGGAAATGGAAAATAAATGGAATGAAAGAGTGGCTGGATGTGGATTATCCATGGAATTCCCACAATCTGGAGCTGAACTGTGGCTTGGTTCTTCCCTCTGGCCCCAAACGCAGAGAATTTATAAATATCCAGGGAAAGGCGACAAATCTCCATGGATTAGGGGTTTTTAAATATATTTATAATAAATACATAAATAGAAGCCATAAATTTTCTCGGGAAAATGGAGCATTTAATCCTGGGAATAAAAATTTGGAAAGCCAGGAGCAAACAGGAGATTTGTGCCAAGGAAGAATTCGAATGAAAGATTTTTTTTAACGCAATTTTTATATAATTTTTGATTTCTCTCCTTCCTTGGGAATACTGGGAAAAAATTCCTCTCTATTGCCATTCCCATCTCTCCAGAATTATCCTCACTGGAGGAATATTTCCTTGGAAAGCTCAGCTCCCGTTTTGGGGCGGTTTCCTATTAAAGGATAAGTTTGGGAAGCGCCGTGGGCGCCGAGCTGCTCCCGACCGTGGATTTTAGGAGGTTGGGAATATCCAGGGAAAGAAAAGTTTGAGGGATTGGCTGTGGGAAGTGGCTCGAGGCCATTCCAGAGGAACCCCCGTGGCTTCACTTCCCACCAGGAAAGGACAAACTCCGCCAAAAAAAAATCCGCAGGAATTCTGTCCCAGCTCCCAGGAATCAAAATGAGCCTCGGGAATCGCCCGCTGGGATCGCCCCACATCCCAAATCCCGACTGGGTTTGGGTGAGCCCTCCCTGCAGAGCCCCCAGGGGCTTTTCCAGAGGGTTAAATTCCAGCCAGGAAGTTGCTGCAAGCCCGGATTTTGGGGTGCTGGATCCCAGTTCCAGAGGGATCCCAGCTGGAGGTCAGTGGCTCTCCCTCCATCCGGCTGAGTCGGGCATGAAGGGGTTACGAAATTCCTGAGGCAGGGAGGAGGAAAACAGCGAGGAAAAGCTGGGAATGGTGTGATGGAGATGGGGTGGTGGAGATGGGAATGGTGGCACTGGGATTGGAATGGTGGCACCGGGATGGGAATGGTGGCACTGGGATGGGAATGGTGGTGCTGGGATGGGAATGGTGGCACTGGGATGGGAACGGCGGCGCTGGGATCACAATGGTGGCACTGGGACTGAAATGGTGGCACTGGGATGGGAATGGTGGCACCGGGATCTGAACGGGGGCACTGGGATTGGAATGGTGGCACTGGGATGGGAATGGTGGCACTGGGATTGCAATGGTGGTGCTGGGACTGAAATGGTGGCACTGGGATTGGAATGGCGGCAGCGGGATGGGAACGGTGGCACCAGGATTGGAATGGTGGCGCTGCCAAAGGATTGGCAGAGCCGGGATGAGGACAGGGGAGCTGGGATGAGGGCAGTGGATCTGGCGCTGGGATGGGAATGGGGACCAAACACCGATTTGGGAAAGGAACCCCAATCCCAGAGCCGCGTTCCCACCGTGGAGCCGCGGGACATGGCCGAGGCGCCATCCCGGAATGCGGCACTGAAGGAATCCCGAGGGCTTGGGGACACCCAGGGTGGCACAGGGGGTGGTGGCACCAGACCCACACCCCAAACCCCACAGGCCGGGGCGGAGCTGCTGGGAAGGAAAGGAGTTGCAGGCGGATCAGCGGCTTTTCCGGCGGGATCAGCGCCGGGAACCATTTTGTGTGGGAAGCGCCGTGGCGGTGACGATGCCCAGGCCACGTCCGCACTCCCGTGCCCGCATCCGTGCCAACGTCCGTGCCCACGCCTCGGCCACGGCACAACAACAGCCGGGAACGCCGGGAATGCCGGGGCCACCGGATCCAGGGCCGCAGCTGCGGCCTCGCCTCCAGCTCGGGCATTATTTATTGTTATTCCCCCGGCAGCTGGAGCAGCTCCGGAGGGACGGCGGGGAAAAGGGCACGGCCGCGGTGCCAGCTCGGCACAGGGGACACCAAACCCCTCGTCCCACCCTACTGACCTTCCCCAGTGTAGGTTTTGGGGTGCTCAGGCCATGCCCCCATTCCAGCCTTTGGAATGCCCTCCTGAGAGCCTTTTCCCTTTCTGGAGCCCCAAAAATTCCCGGGTCCTGCCCGGGGGCTTCCGGAACCTTGGGCCTTGGTGACACGTCCTGCTCTTGGGGACCGCGGTACACCTGGTGGCTCTGGAGCCAGGACACGTCTGGGGTTGAAATCCCCCAAAAGGGCAGAGGGCACCCAAATCCATGGGGACACCCTGCGCTGGCACAGGGACACCCCGTGCTGGCACAGGGACACCTCACCCCGGCACAGGGACACCCCAGGTCCACCCGGGTTCCCGCACCAACACAGCTGCCAGGACCTTTTGGGGTGCACACCCCCCCTGCCAGTCCCCAAGGATGTCCCCTCAGCGCCATGGGGTGGCCACGGTGGCACCAGACGCCACCGGGGGCCCTCCACGTGCTCTGCGGCCACCAGGCCCAGCGCCGGGCCAGCCCCGGGAGGTGACCGGGGGGAACATCCCGGGATGTGTCCCCAGCCCCGTGGGGCTGCAGTGGCCGCGGTGACAACGGGACCGACCCCGGGGCTGCCCAGGTCCCTCCTCGTCCCGTTTATCCCCGGGAGCCACCCGCGACGAGACGGGGACGGCCGGGAGGTGACCGAGCGGTGACCGGGAGGCTCCGTTCTGCACGGACCGTCCCCGGTACCGCGGGACCATCGAGCGGGCCGAGACCCCGGGAGGAGCCCGCCGGTGTGAGGGGGTCACCAGGACCCCCGACTTCACCGAAAGCACCGCGGGCGACCACCGGGGCTGCACCGGGGCTGGTGGCAGCTCCGCAGCCGCCGCTCCTCACTGGGGCCGGGGCTGGCAGGGCTCCTTTCCCGGGCCCAGCAGCGAGGCCGAAACTCAAAATATGAAAAAAGAATTCTTTTAAAACATGAAAGCGAACATTTTAACCTCCCGCTTCGCACAAAACCCACCGGGAGGCTCTGCCCGGGCCCGGCCGCTGCTCGGCCCCGGCCCTGCCCGGCTGAGAGACCGCGGCCGGGCCTTGTGGGGACCGGCGGCTCCGTGTCCCCGCAGCCCGGGTGGCCCCGCCACCTCTCCCCCGCTTCATTTCGGCTCAAGCCCGGCGATTTGCGGCGTTTTCTCCCCGCCACCATTTTGTCCGCACCGTGGCGGCTGCGGCAAGATGGTGAAACCGGGCGCTCCCGGTGAGGGTCCCCGGGGTGGGCGGGAGCGGAGACCCTGCCCCGGCCTTGGGCACCGACCCCCGTCCCTCTCCCGGGGCCGGCACCGTCGGGGCGGCCTCGGTGGGGCCGAAACCGGCGGAGGAGAGGCCTGACCCCAGCCTGACCCCGGCGGGACCGGCGGCAGCCCCGCTCGGCGACCCCCGGGGACGCGGGGACAGCACGGGCGGGACCCCGGGGCTCGTCGCCGAGCGCTGCCCGCTGCTCGGCCGCTGTCGCCGGTTCGGACTGGGACAACCGAGATGTCGGCGAAGGGCGCCTATCGCGACAACCGGGAGAGAGGCTTGGGTGAGCGGCGGGGCGCTTTCGGGGATGCCCGAGCTCGGGATAACGACGGGACAGGGACTCGGCTCCGGTCCCCGCCGCCCCCGCGCTCAAGAGGACGGAGGTCACGGCCGCCGCTCCGCTCCCTGCCGCCCGAGCGCTGCGCTGGGCACCGGGAGGCCTCGGCCCTGATCGCTCCGGGCTCCGCCAGCGGCGGAGGAGCGGCGGGGACGCGGAGCATCCCCGGGATCCCGGAGCCGCGGAGCGCTCGGGACCCGCCCGCCCGCGACAGCCGCGCCAGGGCGCCCCAAACTTCTCGGGGTTCGCCACAAGCCAGAAGTGGTCCCGGCGAGTCCCGGGCCGGCGGGGACTGAGCGCGGGCGGCGGGATGCGGGATGAGGGATGCGGGATGCGGGACGCGGCGGCTCCGGGGAGCGCCGAGCCGCAGCCGGGGCCGAGCCGGTGATATTATAAAGGGGAAAGGAAAAAAAAATAAACCCCCCCTCGCCCGCCGCCGCTCCGTGACGCTTTTCTCCTGCGACATCGCTCCCAACGCCGAGCTGATGCTGTCCCCCCTCTCCCGCCGCCCGCGCGTCCCCCGCGGGGCTCCGCCGGCCCGGCGGCTCCGTGACCCCGGGGCCGTTCCCCTGGAGCCCTCCCGGCCGCCCGCCGGGCACGGCCCCGCTCCGAGCCCGCTGCCGGCGGAGCCGGGCTGGGGCAGCGGGCCCGCTCCGTGCCGCCCGCAGCGCAGCCGGGGCAGCAGCGGCGGGGCCGGGAGGCCGGAGGTCGCAGCCGGGAAGCGCCCGGGATGCGCTGGAAGCGGTGCCGGGGATGCCCCGTGCCCGGAGCGGGAACCCCCGGCCGGGGGAGCGGGGAAGGGAGCGGGGAGCGCGCCCGTACCTCGCACCAGGATGCGGCGGCAGTAATCCGCCTCGCCGGTCCCCGACGGGCTCTCGGTGTCCGGGGCGCACTGCTTGGAGGAGCCGGGGCTGACCGCCGACGTTCCCGGGATGTCCTTGAAGCCGCCGGCGGCTCCGCCGCCGCCGCCGTTGCCGCCGCCGGCGCGCAGGGCGCTCTCCAGCTCCGCCCGGGTCGGCAGCTTCTCCCGGGCCCGCCCGGTGGCCGCGGGCTCGGCCAGCAGCACGGGGCTCCCGCCGGGCTCGGCCCCTCCATCGCTCATCCCTGCGGGCGCCGCGGCGGGATCAAACATCAGGAGGCAGAGAGAGACACGGGGAGAGGGAGAGAGGAGGCAAGGCTGGGCGGGGGGGATGGGAGGGAGCCCCCCCGCCCCCCCACCCTCCGCAGACCCCTTCCCCTCCCCGCCCCTGCCCGGCCCCCCCGGGGCTCGGCGCCCCGGCTCACCCCCATGGCCGGGGACCGCCGGGGGCCGTCGCCTGTCGCCTGTCGCCCTCTCCCAAGGCGGGGGCCCGGCATTTAAAGCGCACCCCCCTCCCCGCCCCGCCGGCCGGGGGTGGTACCGGGGGTGGGGGGGACCCGTCGGGGAGTCCCGAGAGGGTGCGAGGCTGGGGCGGGGGGGAGAAGGAGTTTCAAAGTTTGACAGGCGGCCGAGCCCCCCCCCGCGCCCCCTCCCCAGCTCCACCTCCCGCGGCACCTCGCTCCGGGCAAACTTCAGGCGCTCCGGCCGCGGCCGCTGCCCTTCCATGGAGCGCCGGTACCGGTGCGGGTGCCGCTGTCGGTGCCGGTACCGGCGGGAGCGGGAGACGGGAGAGCCGCCGGCGGTGGCCGGGCTCGCCGCGCTGCGCTTGGGATTCGCGTGCGGGGGGAAATCAATACCGGGAGATTGGGGGCGATGATTTTAGGGGGGTGGTGGGGAGGGAGGGGGGGGCGGGAGGGGAAAGGGAGGTCGAGGGGAGGGAGCTGCGGAGGAAGCGGCCGGGGGTGGGACCGGCGAAGAAGCCGGGTCCTTATTCCTCCGGCCCGGCCCTCCCCCGCCGCCGCGCTCCGCTGCGCATCCCCCGGCGGCCGCCGCCGGAGCCGGCAGCGGGGAGCGGGGAGCGGGCGGCCGAGCCCCCGCCGCACCGGGGAGCGGCTGGGGGCGAGCGGGAGTGGGGGGAAAGAGCCGAGTTTAAATTAACGGCCCGGTACAGACGCAATTTCCTGCCCTCCCGTTCTGTGACACCGATTGGTAAACAAAGAGCCCCTCGGCGGCCGCTGCCCGGCTCCGACAGCGGCGGCGGCGGCGGCTCCGGTTCCCGGTCGCTTCTCGGGGCGCTCGGCCTGGGGACCCCCGCCCAGCCGGGACGGAGGTGGCAACGAATAAAGAAATCCCCCGGCCCCGGCGGGCGCTGCCCCTCCCCGGCTCCGGTCCCGCTTCCCCGCGCTGTCCCGCAGCTACCGGGAGAGTCCCCGCCGCTACCGGGCTTACCCCGCTGCCGCCCCGGGATGAGGCAGCGGGGGAGCCCCGAAATTCCCCGATCCGGCGCAGCCGCCCCCGGGCAGCGGCACCGACACCGGCACCGAGCGGGGCGGCTCCCGGTTTCCAGCTGGGAGTGCCGGACCCGGTGTGCGCGGGGGTGTCCCGGGGGTCTCCCCCGCCTCGGGGGGCTCCGCTCCGCCGCTGGCTCCGTAACGGGGCAAAACCGGGCGGAAAAAGCGGCGGCGGCGGCCGCGGTGCTTCCCCGGGGGAGGCCGCCCCCCTCCCCGGTACCGCCTCGAATCGGAACGGTTCTAACGGCGGCGGATTAAAAATAAAAAAAAATTAAATTTAAACACGAGCAACCCCGAGATTTCGCAGCCCCTGCGCTCCGCCGCACCCACGGCCCGGTACCGGGCACCGCCCCGGGCTGGGGGCCCGCAGGGTCTGGGTACGGCCCGGGCACCGGATAGAGCCCGGTAGAGGCGGGAGGGGCCCGGTTCGGGCTCTGGAGGGCACCGGGAGTTCAAGGCCTCGGGCTGGAGTGGCCGCTGGATGTCCGAGCCTGCCGCGGCCTGGGCCGGTCCCTGGAATCACCGGAACAGCGCGGGGAAAACAGCGGGGGAAAAAAAATAATTCAAAAGGAAAAACCGGAACGAAAAGGAGAACTCAAAGTGTGGGGATGAGGAAAGAAAAAGGAGAGAAATCAAAAGGGCGAAAGGGGGAAGGAAATAAAGCGAACGAAAAGGGCCCTGAGAGCGGGGAGAGCGCAGGGGACGGGCCCTGCTCGAGGCCGGTGCTCCCGGGCCGCACGCCCGGTTCTGCGGGGCCCGGAGGGGCGAGCGGGGACGGAGCCGCCGCTCCCGGGAAGGTGCTGGCGGTCGGAAACGATTCCCGGCTCTCCGCTCCCCGTTCCCGGTTCCCCGCTGCCGCTTCTCCGCTCCCGGGGCTGCGGCAGGGCCGGGCCGGACAGCCGGACAGCCGGACAGCCGGACAACCGGACAACCGGACAACCGGACAGCCGGGCAGCCGAGAAGTCGGCCAGCCGGGCTCCGCCGTGCCCCGCCACCGGGCCCGGTGGTGGATACGCCACCAACCAACGATTTTTAACGAAAACGAGGAAAATTACCCCAAAGCCAGCCCGCCCTGCGGCCTCAGCCTCCCGGGGCCGCGGGGAAAGGCTGCGGGCCGGTCCCACCGGGAAGACGGAGGGCGGCGATCGCCCGGGAGCTGCTGGAACGAAAATTCCTCCTTCCGCCGAGCCCCGGCCCCGAGCGGCGGCTGAGGCCGCGGAACAGGCGGCGGAGAAGCCGCCCCGGTGCCCGCTAAGCCTCCGGTGCCCGCTCAGCCCCCGCCGCCTCCTCACGGCTCCCGCTCCTTTGCTGCCGTTGTTGTTTTGCTTTGTTTGTTTTGTTTCGTTTCCCCGTTATCCCCGGGATTAACGTGAACAACAACGGGAAGGGATTTGCTCCGGGAGAAACAGGGAAAAGGGGGGAAATACCGGCCGCGAGCTGCCGGGAAGGGGAAGCGACGAGATCCGCGGGGCTCCCAGACCCTCAAAACCAACAAAATATAAAAAATAACCCTCATTTAAACATTTAAAAATCCCTTTTTTTTTTTTTTCTGCAGGGTTGTTGTTGTTTCGGGGTGGGGTTTGGCGCTGTTGTTGTTGTAATTAGCGTTAATTTCAGCGCTATTCGTGTCCCTATTAGCCGTGCTATTATTAGTGCCCTTGCTGTCCCGTTACCGGTCCCAGCAGCACCGTCGTTTACCGGCGGGTTTATTATCGATATCCCCGTTTTTCCTCGCCGCCGAGCACACCCGGCCCAGCCAAGCCCGGCCCGGGGTGGGAGCGGCCGCGCTCTCCCGGAGCATCCCCGTTCCCGGCGCTCTCCCGCCGCCGCCGAGCCCCCGGGCCCGCCCCGCCGCTTCTCCCGCTTCTCGCCGCTCCCGGGGAGGAAAAAACACCACAGAATTCCTCGCTTTTCCCGGTTTAGAGAGGGATCCGCGCCCTCCCGGTTCTCCCGGTGCACCGGAGATGGAGGTAAGGCCAGGCTCGGTGCGCTCGGCTCGGCCCCGGGCCTGGCTGCGGGAGCGGAGCCGCGGCTCCCCCCGGTACCGAACCCGCCGCTCCCGGTGGCTCCCGGGCTCGGAGGGCACCGGGAGTCCGGGGGGACACTTCTGCCTGTCCCCACCAAGGAACGGCTGCCCCGGGGACAGCCCCGGGTGGGGACACCGCAGAGGGACCCCCGGGCCGGGCCCGGGCCCGGAGGGAGCGGCGGAGCCAGGGAACGGTGCGGGGCCTCGGCGGGAGCGGGGACAGCGGCGGGGACACGGGGGGACACCGAGGGGACTGTGAAAACACGGGGGGACACCGAGGGGACACCGGGGAACAGAGTGGGGACACGGGGGGACACTGAGGAGACACCGGTGGGACACGGGGGGAAACCGGGGGGGCTGTGAAAACACGGGGGGACACCGAGGGGACACCGCGGGGACACGGGGGAACAGAGTGGGGACACGGGGGGACGCTGAGGGGACACCGGGGGGACTGTGAAAACACGGGGGGACACGGGACCATGAGGAGACACCGGGGACTGTGAGGGGACATGGAGGGACAGTGAAAACACGGGGGGACACTGAGGGGACACCGTGGACTGTGAGGGGACACCGGGGGCAGTGAAAGGACACGGGGGGGACCGTGAAGGGACACGGGGGGACAGTGAAAACACGGGGGGGACACTGAGGGGACACGGGGACTGTGGGGAGACACGGGGGACTGTGAGGGGACACGGGGGGACCGTGAAGGGACACGGGGGGACCGTGAAGGGACACGGGGGGACTGTGAAAACACGGGGGGACACTGAAGGGACACCGAGGACTGTGAGGGGACACGGGAGGACAGTGAGAGGACACGGGGGAAATGCGTGGGGACACAGGACGGTGAAGGGACACTGGGGACCGTGAGGGGACACTGGGGACCGTGAGGGGACACCGGGCAGTGTGAAGGGACACGGGGCACTGTGAGAGAACACTGGGGGACGGCACGGGGACACGAGAGGGTTTTGTGGGGACAAGGGGGGACCGTGAAAATGCGAGGGGACACTGAGGGGACACCGGGGATGGGAGGGAGCACGGGGGGACTGGGAAGGGACACAAAGGACTGGGAAGGGACACCAGGGACAGTGAAGGGACGCGGGGGGGTTGTGAGAAAACACCGGGGGACTGCGAGGGGACACGGGGGGGATTTTGTGGGGACACGAGGGGACCGTGAAGGGACACGGAGGGGCTGGGGACAATACGGGGGAACTGTGAAAAACACAGGGGGACTGTGCGGGGACACCGGGAGCTGTTTGGGGACACCCAGAACTGTTTGGGGACACAGGGGGACATCGTGGGGACACGCGGGGCACGAAAACACGAGGGGACAGTGTAGGGACACGGCAGAAACACGGGGGGACCGTGAGGGGACACGGGGACAAGTTCAAGGACACGGGAATCGTGTGGGGACACCGGGAGCTGTGTGGGGACACGGGGAAGCGGGCAAAACCCCCAGGGACTGCGAGGGGACAACGGGGACACTGTGAGGGGACACCGAGGGGACTGTGAGGGGACATCGGGCAAAAACTCAGGGCACTGTGAGGGGACACGAGGGGACGGGGACACTGCGCGACAAACACAGACGGTGCGGGGACACGGGTGGAGGTGAGGGGACAGTGCAGGGACACTGGGGGACAGTGCGGGGACACCAGGACAATGCCCGCCCGTGCCGTGGGACGGTGTCCGGTTGGTGTGAGTGGACACGGCCACGGGGCAGCCACGTGGGCAGGGCGCGACCGACCGGCCACCCCTCCTGTCCCCGGGGTGGCGGGTTTGGGGACATCAGGGTGGCCGCACCCGCGCGCAGACACGGCTGGGTGCGAGTGGCACCGTGTGACCGAGCGGGGACACCCGAGCGGCGTGCCCTCCCCGCAGTGTCCCCGCGGGACCGTGGGTGCCTTTTGTGATCGGGTCGCTGCCCCAGTGCCACCCTCGGGGACGTCCCCGTGTGTCCCCAGCCCCGTCGGGCCCGCGCTGAGCTCGGGCACCGCCGGTTTCGTTACCGGAGCGGCCGCGCCCGGGGAGTGCGGGGTGTCCCCGGTGCGAGCGGCTTGGGGACACCCCCCCCAGGCCTTGGGGACACCCCAGCCCCGGGCCTGGCTGTCCCCAAGCCCGCCAGGGTGTCCCGAGGGTGAGCGCGCTCCTCCCGGCCCGGCCCCGCCGCGCCCGCTCTGATAAAAAGGAATTAAACGAAATTAAAGGGAATTAAACGAAATCAGGGGGTCCCGGTCCCGCAGCCCCCCCGGGAAGCCCTGCCCCGACACCGAGCCCGAGCCCGAGCCCGCCCGCACCGGGGACACCCGGCCAGCGCCGCCACCCCGCGTGTCCCCACCCCGAACGTGTGCGGGGCCGCGGGGACACCTCCGTGCGCCG